>NC_136061.1:479661579-479676579 GCF_964261635.1 Lissotriton helveticus
GCCACGCAGCAGGACCAAGGACAGAGCCCGGGGTGGGGAGGCCGCCCTCCCCGGGCCCTCAGGGGCCCTAGCCACTGCTCCTGAACCCAGCCAAGCAAGGGGAGGCTCCCCGGGCACATCCGAACCCCTTCCCGGGCCCTTGGCAGTGCGGCAGGCTGGGAGACAGGGCCCAGGGCCGGAGCACCCGACCCAGGGCCCGGCCGGGCCCCTGGACGCAGCCGGGGCTCCCAAGCCCGGAGGTGCATGGGACGCCTCCCCGGTCCCTCCGGACCCCGTCCCGGGCACCCTGCCACGCAGCAGGACCAAGGACAGAGCCCGGGGTGGGGAGGCCGCCCTCCCCGGGCCCTCAGGGGCCCTAGTCACTGCTCCTGAACCCAGCCAAGCAAGGGGAGGCTCCCCGGGCACACCAGAACCCCTTCCCGGGCCCTTGGCAGTGCGGCAGGCTGGGAGACAGGGCCCAGGGCCGGAGCACCCGACCCGGGGCCCGGCCGGGCCCCTGGACGCAGCCGGGGCTCCCAAGCCCGGAGGTGCATGGGACGCCTCCCCGGTCCCTCCGGACCCCGTCCCGGGCACCCTGCCACGCAGCAGGACCAAGGACAGAGCCCGGGGTGGGGAGGCCGCCCTCCCCGGGCCCTCAGGGGCCCTAGCCACTGCTCCTGAACCCAGCCAAGCAAGGGGAGGCTCCCCGGGCACATCGGAACCCCTTCCCGGGCCCTTGGCAGTGCGGCAGGCTGGGAGACAGGGCCCAGGGCCGTGGCACCCGACCCGGGGCCCGGCCGGGCCCCTGGACCCAGCCTGGGCTCCCAAGCCCGGAGGCGCAGGGGAAGCCTCCCCGGGCCCTCCAGGACCCCGTCCCGGGCACCCTGCCACGCAGCAGGACCAAGGACAGCGCCCGGGATGGGGAGGCCGCCCTCCCCTGGACCTCAGGCCTTCCATGTAAGCCCGGCAATCTGGTCGCCCCATTGGAAAGCATTGCGCGCTACTATTGCAAACACATTATCTACCGGACTTGCTCTAGATGGCGCTCCAACATAAGGAATGTACCAACACCTTCCCTACTGGAATCGTGACGAGCTGGAGCCGTCAGTAGCACTGAAGGGGCTAGTATATCAACACTTTCCCTCCTGTTGCGCAGGTTGGAGTTTGAAAAATAGATTTAGTTTGTGTGTCCTCTAGATCAAGTTGATCTACTGACTTGCGATGCCAAGGCATCTCGCTGTAAAGGAATGCGATGTCACAGCATGCATTTGTGCATTCGAATAGATGGCCGCCTATAACCCCTTCGCTGCGGCGGGTTTTCAAATGGGTTTGGGCATGGAGCTGCGGTGCTCATGATGGAGCTCCTGGACCCAGCCAAGCAAGGGGAGGCTCCCCGGGCACAACAGAACCCCGTCCCGGGCTTTGGCAGTGCGGCAGGCCGGGGGATGAGGGGAACCCAACCCGGGCCCCTGGCCCCATCTGGGAGCCCGGAGGCGCTAGGGACGCCTCCCCGGTCCCTCCGGACCCTGTCCCGGGCACCCTGCCACACAGCAGGACCAAGGACAGAGCCCGGGGTGGGGAGGCCGCCCTCCCCCGGGCCCCTAGGGGCCCTGGACAGAGCTCCTGAACCCAGACAAGCAAGGGGAGGCTCCCCGGGTGCAACGGAACCCCTTCCTAGGCCCTTGGTGTCAGGTGAATCAAGTCACTCTTACCTGAAGACTGCGTAATCTTACCTGTAAGGTGCTCGACGGGTTTTGCAGAGACGCTATGAGCCAAACTCCCTGAAACCTATCCTACCTCTGGTGGTTAGTAGAATTACGCGCCAAGATGCTGGATAGCTAAAAGGGAGAGAGGCCGGATCTGACGCTAATGTGAGTTCTTGTAGTCGACCTGCAAAGCAACAAGCTCACCTTAGTATCTTGGCCACAATGGGGTTGACTCTTTCTTCTAAATTACAGTTAACCTCTTTCTAGGTTTTAAGTGTCCTACCTGCGATCTACTAAGAGAGGCTTCGCGTCCTGGAAGTGGTGTGATGTGTTGGAACAGGTTAGCAGAGATGAGATGTTGAGGCGATGGAGTTTCTTGAAGTAAATGCTGCGTGGCATCAGTTTTTCTACAAGGATACAAATGCACAATTATACCGGATCTACAAGAAAATCCTAACAGCAACTTCCCCTTACAGCTTGCACTTACTTCTTTGCTAACTGTAAAATCTTGCACCACTTCAACGTTTTCAGATGGCTTGTTTTCCTGCTTAAAGAACTAAATAGTATAGATACACAGCAGACAGAAAAATATACACATAGGCTAAAAATAACCAATGTCCCAATTGCAGACAGAAGAATATACACATAGACTAAAAATAACCAATGTCCCAATTGAACACATTAATTCAAAGTCTTTCTTCAAATAATTCCCTTCTTGTAAATTCAGAGGGAATGTTCCAAAAATTGTTCTTTCCAAAAGGTTGCTAGCGTTGGGCGCCTGTGAGGAAAAGAGTTTACACTTAGCTTTCAGTGTCTTGCTGCTGCATTGTCCAGAATTGGTCCTTTCCTGCAAACTGCGAACCTGGAAGGAATCCTGAAGGTCGTCCGATGAAGCGCGATGTTTCCCCAAGCAAGGCTGGAAGGCTAAGCATCTTCTAGAAGCTCGGGTGTGGTTTTTATAGCTGAACCACACCCAAACGCTGAGACGCATGCGTGCCTTCTGACGCCGGGCTTCTCCCTTCGTGCAGAGAGAAATGTAAACAAAAGCGTCTTTTACCGCTTGCAGCTGAAGCGGAGCACACGCGTGTTCTTGGTGTCAAACAAACGCGTCTTTCCGCTCTCAGCAGAAGCGAAGCACAAGCGAGGCTAAACCATCTGTCAAAGTGAGGCGAGGCAGAATCCAATATACACAATGATTAAATAAGCCTACACCGTCAAGAGTCACAAGCGAGGCAGAATCCAATATACAATGATTAAATTAAGCCTTCACCGTCAAGAGTCATAAAAGGAAATAAATGTTAATACAGAATGATGCATGCACACACAAATTACCTTTAACATTATTTTCTCGAACATATTCACACGGAGTGCTGGATGCACGGGACAGGGGTGGGTTTCCTAATCTGAGTATTGGTCCTGACTTTTAAACGTGCGTGTTGCAGGTTTTTACTGTTATGGGGAGTGAAGGGGCTGTGAATGTGGTTTCATGACAGTACCCCCCTCGTAGAATCCCTCCTAATACTGTAGGAACCGGTTTGGGCTTGTTAGGGTATTTAGCATGAAAAATCTTCAGAAGTTTAGGAGCATTTTGCAGATTCACCAAAGGTTCCCAAGTTCTTTCCTCAGGACCGTAACCCTTCCAATCAACCAGATAATGTAATTTTCCTTTTACCCTCTTGGAATCCAGAACAGCTTTAACTTCAAATTCTGGAACTCCATCAACATCTATAACTGGAGGATCTTTAAGACTTCTGGTTCCAGGATTACATGGTTTAATCAAAGAGATATGAAATACAGGATGAATGCGAAACCTGGCTGGTAACGTTAATTTCACACAAACAGGGTTAACCACTCTTTCTATAGGAAAGGGGCCAATGAACCTGGGGCGGAAAGTTTTATGACATCTCAACCTAAGATTTTTAGTTGTCAACCAAACCTTGTCTCCCACAGAATACAGAGGTGATTTAGAACGATGTTTGTCTGCGTACAATTTTTGGGTTTCTTTGGCTAGTGCCAGATGTTGTTGTGCTTCTTGTTGAATATCAACTAAATCCTTTACATAGTCAGAAACTGCTGGAACTAAGGTTGAACCTAAATCTGATCCCAGTATCTCCTTAGGATGATAACCAAAAGAGCAGAAAAAAGGGGACATACCAATAGAGGAGTGATCAGCATTATTGTATGCGAATTCTGCGGCCCAAAGGATTTCTGACCAATCCTGATCATGAGTGACTAACAAGCAACGTAACAGCTGTTCAACAGTTTGATTTGTGCGTTCTGTTAACCCATCAGTTTGGGGATGATAACTCGTGGAGGTACGAATTTCCATATTCAAAGCCTTCCCCACGTTTCGCCAAAAGTGGGAAATAAACTGTGGACCTCTGTCTGAAATTAAGACTGATGGTATTCCGTGTAACTTCACTATCTCTTTCATGAATACTTGAGTTAATTCAGGAGCTGTGGGAAGCTTAGAAAGAGGTATGAAATGAGCATAGCGAGTAAAATGATCTACTACTGTGAGTATCGTAGTGTAACCTGACTTGGAGCGAGGTAAGTCAACAATAAAATCTAACGACACAGTATGCCAGGGCTGAGGTGGTAAGGTTAATGGTAATAGGAAACCACTAGGAGCATGATGCATCGGCTTGTTCTGACTACAAACAGTACAGGTGTCCACGTAATGTTGTATGTCTTTATACAATGAAGGCCACCAGAACTTTCTCTTGATCAGTTGGTACATCTTTGTTACTCCAGGATGTATGGACAAAGAAGTGTCATGATATAACTGTAAAACCTTTGTCTGAAGAGGATCGATGGGTACAAACACCTGATTATTCATGTACAAAACATTTTCTCTCCACTGTAACAAAGGATAGGCCTTATTCCATTCCTCCTTTGATTGTGATTGAAAGGCATCTTTAAGATCTAACACAACATCTGAGTCTACAAGACCTACAAGAAAACGTTCAGAAGGAATAATCGGAAGTACAGGTTCTTGTCTAATGTTCATATCATCACTACCTCCAATTCTTGATAAAGCATCCGCTTTATTGTTTTCTTTTCCGGGACGATAGGTGATGATAAAATCAAAATCATTAAAGAACAAAGTCCACCTTAACTGTCGAGCTGATAAAGCTTTTACAGATTTAAGTGACTGAAGGTTTCTATGATCCGTGTAAATGGTCACAGGATGTCTGGCCCCTAGCAAGTAATGTCGCCATTCTTTGAAGACAGCTTTAATGGCAAGCAATTCTCTATCTGCTATAGCATAATTCTGCTCTGTGGGATTAAGTTTTCTAGAGAAAAAGGCAACCGGATGCATTTGACCAGTAGTAGTACTTCTTTGGGAAAGTATACCTCCGATAGCAAATTGAGATGCATCAGCCTCTACAATAAATGGTTGGGAAGGATCTGGGTGTTTTAGAACTGGAGCGGAAGTAAATTGAGTTTTCAATTTTTTAAAAGCTTTTTCAGCTTCAGCGTCCCATTCAAATTTCACGTTTTTTCTCAATAATTTGGTAATTGGGGTGATGATTTGTGAGAAATCCTTAATGAATCGCCTATAGAAATTTGCGAATCCCAAAAAGCTCTGGATTTGTTTTACGCTGTTTGGGATGGGCCATTCAATTATGGCTTGCACTTTCTTTTGATCCATTTCTATGCCAGAAGGACTGAGGATATACCCCAAGAAATCCACGGTGGTAACATGAAACAAACTTTTCTCTAGTTTAACAAATAAAGAATTCTGCAAAAGCTGCTTCAAGATGGCTCGTACTTGCTTCACATGTTCAGTAGTATTTTGGGAGTAAATGAGGATATCATCAATATAGACGATACAACAAACATCAAGAAATTCCCTCAACACCTCATTTATAAAGAATTGAAATGCTGCTGGAGCGTTGCAGAGTCCGAAGGGCATGACTTGATATTCATACAGTCCAAACTTGGTGCGGAAAGCAGTCTTCCACTCATCGCCTTCTCGGACTCTTACAAGATGGTATGCTCCTCGTAAATCTAATTTCGTATAAATTGCTGCATCTTTAATTTGGTCAAGTAATGTAGGGATCAAGGGCAATGGGTATCTATTTTTGACAGTCACGTTGTTAATTGCGCGATAGTCTATGCAAGTGCGCAATTCTCCCCCCTTCTTTGGTATAAAAAATAAAGGAGAAGAGACTGGAGATTTAGAATGTCTGATAAAACCGTTAGCGAGGTATTCATCTAAATATGTCCTAAGATGTTCATTTTCTTTCTCTGTAAGGGCATAGATTCTACTACAAGGTAATGTAGCTCCTGGAACAAGATCAATTTGACAATCATAATCCCTGTGCGGTGGTAAGGTATTGGCTTTTGTTTTGTCAAATACATCCAGAAGATCATGATAGTCTTCAGGAACTCCTATAATAGTTAATACACTCTGAATTTGTTTGGGAAAATTATAGCCTTGGACTATGAGATCGGTACTTGGATATTGCCGAAAACATTTTGCATGACAATAATCAGATTTGAAGAGAATGGTTCTATTAACCCAATCAATGTAAGGGTTGTGGAGGACTAACCAAGGAATACCCAAGATTAAACCAAACTGAGGGGCATCAATAATATCAAAAGTGATATCTTCACTATGTTTAGTCGCACATATCATAGACAAGATCTCAGTGTGATGTTGTATAGGACCTGAAGTCAATTCTTTCCCATCCACGGCCCTGACTATTTCTGGAGACTTTTTCTCAGTTCTTTTTAAACCTAATTTCTCAAATAATTGGGTATCGATAAAATTGCCAGTGGCTCCTGAATCTATTAAAGCGTCCACAGACCATGAATGATTATTGTCTAATTGTGATTGAAGGAGAACTCTTATACAGAGATGACTATGTGAGATTGTTGGAGCATTAGAGGCCAAACTAAGTTGCTTACCCGATAAACTGACCTCCCGGTCTACCGAGTGCACTAGTTTTCCGACTGCGACATTGCGTTGACATCGACTGATTTTGTTTTAGGTTTTGTGGGTCGAGTTGGACACTCCTTAACAAAGTGTCCAGATTTCCCACAATACATACATTGATTCAGTTTTCTCCTCTTCTCTCTTTCGTCTTTAGACAGAGGCCCTCTAACTGTCCCTATTTGCATTGGTTCAGTTGGATCTAGTCTTGGAGTGGATTCATTTTTAGGATTTGTTTTATCTTTAGACAAGAAATATTTGAAATCTGTCTTTCCTTTTTCTCCCTTCCTTTCTGTTATGCGATGATTTAATTTGACCACCAGATCAATAAATTCTTCACAGTCAGTGGGAGGATCTAGAATTTGGGTTATCATATCTTTCAAATCATCCTTCAACCCCCTATAGAACAAAGACACTCGCTTGTCTTCAGGCCATTCAGCTGCAATTACTAATCTGTTAAAGGAGGAGATATAATGTAAAAGATCTGAGGTCCCTTGTTTCAAACCTAGCAGTTCGTAATCTGCCGACTGCACAAAGACATGCTTGGCGAATAGTTTTTTCATGGTGTTTTTAAAACGACCTAGATCATACAGAATTGCGTCATTTCTTTCTACATAAGGTACAGACCAGAGAGCTGCTTCTCCACCCAAATAAGACAGAATAAAGGCTATCTTTGCTGAATCATCAGGGAATGCTGAGGGTTTGGCAATGAAATGCAGATGGCATTGATTTAAGAATACAGCAAACTTGTTGCAGTCGCCATAGAACCTCTCTGGCGGTGCTAGGGGTACAGGAACAGGAGTAACCACCTGAATGTGGGTAGATGCAGAAGGGGAGCTAGATGTGTCACCACTATACAAGGTTTGCATTGTAGGTTGAAAGATTGCTGGTCTAATGGGAGAAGTCCAAGATGGTTTGGGAGTTTGTAAATTGTTTTGTAGTTCAGAAACATCCCTACGCAGTGCAGCATTCTCATGTCTAATCTCAGTTAACATAGCTGCTATGTCTTGAAGAGACACCTGATCAGTTTGATTCATAGCGTCCGGGCAAAACTATTTCCGTGGGCTTAGCCTTCTGTCAGGTGAATCAAGTCACTCTTACCTGAAGACTGCGTAATCTTACCTGTAAGGTGCTCGACGGGTTTTGCAGAGACGCTATGAGCCAAACTCCCTGAAACCTATCCTACCTCTGGTGGTTAGTAGAATTACGCGCCAAGATGCTGGATAGCTAAAAGGGAGAGAGGCCGGATCTGACGCTAATGTGAGTTCTTGTAGTCGACCTGCAAAGCAACAAGCTCACCTTAGTATCTTGGCCACAATGGGGTTGACTCTTTCTTCTAAATTACAGTTAACCTCTTTCTAGGTTTTAAGTGTCCTACCTGCGATCTACTAAGAGAGGCTTCGCGTCCTGGAAGTGGTGTGATGTGTTGGAACAGGTTAGCAGAGATGAGATGTTGAGGCGATGGAGTTTCTTGAAGTAAATGCTGCGTGGCATCAGTTTTTCTACAAGGATACAAATGCACAATTATACCGGATCTACAAGAAAATCCTAACAGCAACTTCCCCTTACAGCTTGCACTTACTTCTTTGCTAACTGTAAAATCTTGCACCACTTCAACGTTTTCAGATGGCTTGTTTTCCTGCTTAAAGAACTAAATAGTATAGATACACAGCAGACAGAAAAATATACACATAGGCTAAAAATAACCAATGTCCCAATTGCAGACAGAAGAATATACACATAGACTAAAAATAACCAATGTCCCAATTGAACACATTAATTCAAAGTCTTTCTTCAAATAATTCCCTTCTTGTAAATTCAGAGGGAATGTTCCAAAAATTGTTCTTTCCAAAAGGTTGCTAGCGTTGGGCGCCTGTGAGGAAAAGAGTTTACACTTAGCTTTCAGTGTCTTGCTGCTGCATTGTCCAGAATTGGTCCTTTCCTGCAAACTGCGAACCTGGAAGGAATCCTGAAGGTCGTCCGATGAAGCGCGATGTTTCCCCAAGCAAGGCTGGAAGGCTAAGCATCTTCTAGAAGCTCGGGTGTGGTTTTTATAGCTGAACCACACCCAAACGCTGAGACGCATGCGTGCCTTCTGACGCCGGGCTTCTCCCTTCGTGCAGAGAGAAATGTAAACAAAAGCGTCTTTTACCGCTTGCAGCTGAAGCGGAGCACACGCGTGTTCTTGGTGTCAAACAAACGCGTCTTTCCGCTCTCAGCAGAAGCGAAGCACAAGCGAGGCTAAACCATCTGTCAAAGTGAGGCGAGGCAGAATCCAATATACACAATGATTAAATAAGCCTACACCGTCAAGAGTCACAAGCGAGGCAGAATCCAATATACAATGATTAAATTAAGCCTTCACCGTCAAGAGTCATAAAAGGAAATAAATGTTAATACAGAATGATGCATGCACACACAAATTACCTTTAACATTATTTTCTCGAACATATTCACACGGAGTGCTGGATGCACGGGACAGGGGTGGGTTTCCTAATCTGAGTATTGGTCCTGACTTTTAAACGTGCGTGTTGCAGGTTTTTACTGTTATGGGGAGTGAAGGGGCTGTGAATGTGGTTTCATGACACTTGGCAGTGCGGTAGGCTGGGAGACAGGGACCAGGGCCGGAGCACCCGACCCGGGGCCCGGCCGGGCCCCTGGACCCAGCCGGGGCTCCCAAGCCCGGAGGCGCATGGGACGCCTCCCTGGACCCATGGAGCCCGTCCTGGGCATTGAGCCATGCCGTTGGCCTGGAGATGGGTGCCCCGGACGCCCGGGGGAGGTCTGTCCGGGACACATGGAGCCCGTCCTGGGCATTGAACCATGCCGTTGGCCTGGAGAAGGGAGCCCCCGGACGCCCGGGGGAGGACTGCCCGGTACCCGTGGAGCCCTTCCCGGGTACTTTGCAACGCTGTTGGCCTCCTGGAGATGGGTGCCCCGAACGCCCGGGGGGCGGGCTGCCCGGGACCCGTGGAGCCCGTCCTGGGCACTCTGACCTGCTGTTGGCCCGGGGGAGGACTGCCCTGGACCCGTGGAGCCCGTCCTGGGCACTCTGACAAGCTGTTGGCCCGGGGAAGGGAGCCCCAGACGACCGGGACCCGTGGAGCCCGTCCTGGGCACTCTGACAAGCTGTTGGCCCGGGGGAGGGAGCCCCAGACGACCGGGACCTGTGGAGCCCGTCCTGGGCACTCCTGTATGCCGTTGGCCCGGGGAAGGGAGCCACGGACGTCCGGCACCCGTGGAGCCCGTCCCGGGCACTCTGAAATGCTTTGGCCCGGGGAAGGGAGCCCCGGACACCCGGGGGAGGACTGCCCGGGTCCCGTGGAACTCGTCCTGGGCACTCTGACATGCCGCTGGCCCGGGGAAGGGTGCCCCGGACGCCCGGGGCCCGTGGAGCCCGTCCTGGGCACTCTGACAAGCCGTTGGCCCGGGGAAGGGAGCCCTGGACGCCCGGGACCCGTGGAGCCCGTCCTGGGCACTCTGAAATGCTTTGGCCCGGGGAAGGGAGCCCCGGACGCCCGGGGGAGGACTGCCCGGGACCCGTGGAACTGGTCCTGGGCACTTTTACATGCCGTCGGCCTGGAGGTGGGTGCCCTGGACGCCCGGGGGAGGCCTGCCCGGGACCCGTGGAGCCCTTCCCGGGTACTTTGCCAATGCCGTTGGCCTCATGGAGATGGTTGCCCCGGACGCGTCCGGGGGAGGCCTGCGCGGGACCCATGGAGCCCGTCCTGGGCATTGAGCCATGCCGTTGGCCTGGAGATGGGAGCCCCGGACGCCCGGGGGAGGACTGCCCGGTACCCGTGGATCCCGTCCTGGGCTCTTTGACATGCCGTCGGCCTGGAGGTGGGAGCCCCGGACGCCCGGGAGCGGGCTGCCCGGGACCCATGGAGCCCGTCCCGGACACTTTGACATGCCGTCGGCCTGGAGGAGGGTGCCCGGGACGCCCGTGGGAAGCCTGGTCGGGACCCGTGGAGCCCTTCCCGGGTACTTTGCCAATGCCGTTGGCTTCATGGAGATGGGTGCCCCGGACGCCCGGGGAGGACTGCCCGGTACCCGTGGAGCCCTTTCCGGGTACTTTGCAACGCCGTTGGCCTCCTGGAGATGTGTGCCCCGGACGCCCGGGGGAGGTCTGTCCGGGGCCCATGGAGCCCGTCCTGGGCAGTGTGACATGCCGTCGGCCTGGAGGTGGGAGCCCCGGACACCCGGGGGAAGGCTGCCCGGGACCCGTGGAGCCCTTCCCGGGTACTTTGCCATCCCGTTGGCCTCCTGGAGATGGGTGCCCCGGACGCCCGGGGGAGGTCTGTCCGGGGCCCATGGAGCTCGTCCTGGGCAGTGTGACATGCCGTCGGCCTGGAGGTGGGAGCCCCGGACGCCCGGGGGAAGGCTGCCCGGGACCCGTGGAGCCCTTCCCGGGTACTTTGCCATCCCATTGGCCTCCTGGAGATGGGTGCCCCGGACGCCCAGGGGCGGTCTGTCCGGGACACGTGGAGCCCGTCCTGGGCATTGAGCCATGCCGTTGGCCCGGAGAATGGAGCCCCCAGACGCCCGGGGGAGGTGTTGCCCAGGCATATCTCATCTGGACCCCCGGGCAGAGAGCCACCAGCCCTGGAGAGGTGTCCGGGCGTACCCTGCCCCTAGTAATCCGGAGGGAAATTACCCCCCTTTCTTGCAATCCGTGCACGCGAGGTGACAGAATGGACCCAAAGCGTAAAAGAACCCGACCTCATGGAGCCCTAGCTGGGATCCGGGAGGCGAATGGCACCTCATCGGGACTTCCAGGGAGGTTTGGCCATCTGGTCGCCCTTTTGGATAGCATCGCGTGCGACCAGATGGCCGGGATCGAAAGGACTCCCAGCTCCCCATCCATCCCAAGCCTTCGCGGTAGGGTTCCTGACTGCCTGCCCACGCAAGGCAGGGCTCTTGGACCCCGGCTGGGCCTCAGGCGCAGGTTGGACCACCGGAGCTCTAGGGCCCGGACGACCTGGGGGAGGAATGCCCGGGACCCGTGGAGCCCGTCCTGGGTACTTTGACATGCCGTCGGCCTGGAGGTGGGTGCCCCGGACGCCCGGGGGAAGCTGCCCGGGACCCATGGAGCCCGTCCTGGGTACTTTGACATTCCGTCGGCCTGGAGGTGGGAGCCCCGGACGCCCGGGGGGAGGTCTGCCCGGGACCCATGGAGCCCGTCCTGGGTACTTTGCCAATGCCGTTGGCCTCATGGAGATGGGTTCCCCGGACGCCCGGGGGAGGTCTACCCGGGAACCATGGAGCCCTTCCAGGGTACTTTGCCAATGCCGTTGGCCTCATGGAGATGGGTGCCCCGGACGCCCGGGGGAGGTCTGCCCGGGACCCATGGAGCCCGTCCTGGGTACTTTGCAATGCCGTTGGCCTCCTGGAGATGGGTGTCCCGGACTCCCGGGGAAGGACTGTCCCAGACTCATGGAGCCCGTCCTGGGCACTTTGACATGCCGTCGGCATGGAGAAGGGAGCGCCGGACACCCAGGGGAGGACTGCCTGGGACCCATGGAGCCCTTCCCGGGTGCTTTGCCAATGCCGTTGGCCTCCTGGAGATGGGTGCCCCGGTCGCCCAGGGGAGGACTGGCTGGGACCCGTGGAGCCCGTCCTGGGCACTTTGACCTGCCGTCGGCCTGGAGAAGGGAGCGCCGGACATCAGGGGGAGGACTGCCCGGGACCCATGGAGCCCGTCCTGGGCAATCTATCTGACCTGCCGTCGGCCCGGAGAAGGGAGCGACGGACGCCCGGGGGGAGGAATGCCCGGGACGCATGGAGCCCATCCTGGGCACTTTGACATGCCATCGGCCTTGAGACCTGGGGGACGACTGCCCGGGACGCATGGAGCCCGACCTGGGCACTCGCTCATGCCGTTGGCCTGGAGACCCGGGGGACGACTGCCCGGGATGCATGGAGCCCGACCTGGGAACTCGCTCATGCCGTTGGCCTGGAGACCCGGGGGACGACTGCCCGGGACGCATGGAGCCCGACCTGGGCACTCGCTCATGCCGTTGGCCTGGAGACCCGGGGGGCGACTGCCCGGGACGCATAGAGCCCGTCCTGGGCACTTTGACATGCCGTTGGCCTGGAGGAGGGAAGCCCCGGGTGGTGTTACCCAGGCATAGCCCATCTGGTCCCCCTGGCAGAGAACCACCAGCCTTGCAGGGGTGTCCGGGCATACCCTTACCCCTAGTAATCCGGAGGAAAATTACCCCCCTTTCTTGTAATCTGTGCACACGAGTTGACAGAGGGGACCCAAGGCGTAAAAGTACCCGACCTCCTGGAGCCCTCGCTGGGATCGGGGAGGCAAATGGCACCTCATAGGGACTTCCAGGGAGGTTTGGCCATCTGGTCGCCCTTTTGGATAGCATTGCGTGCGACCAGATGGCCGAGGGGAAAGGTGCAACCAGGTGGCCGGGACCAAAAGGACTCCCTGCTTCCCACCCCGAGCCTTCGTGGTAGGGCTGCTGCCTGCCCACGCCGGGCAGGGCTCGGGGACCCCGGCTGGGCCTCAGGCACGGTGAGGACCACCGGAGCTCCCAGGCCCGGACGCCCGGGACGACGACTGCCCGGGACGCATGGAGCCCGTCCTGGGCACTTTGACATGCCGTCGGCCTGGAGACCCTGGGGACGACTGCCTGGGACGCATGGAGCCCGTCCTGGACATTTTGACATGCCGTCGGCCTGGAGACCCGGGGGACGACTGCCCGGGACGCATGGAGGGCACTTTGACATGCCGTCGGCCTGGAGACCCGGGGGACGACTGCCCGGGACGCATGGAGCCCGTCCTGGGCACTTTGACATGCCGTCGGCCTGGAGATCCGGGGGACGACTGCCCGGGACGCATGGAGCCCGTCCTGGCCACTTTGACATACCGTCGGCCCGGAGAAGGGAGCGCCGGACACCCAGGGAAGGACTGGCCGGGACCCATGGAGCCCGTCCTAGGCAATCTGACCTGCCGTCGGCCCGGAGAAGGGAGCGGCGGATGCCCGGGGGAGGAATGCCCGGGACGCATGGAGCCCGTCCTGGGCACTTTGACATGCCGTCGGCCCGGAGACCCGTGGGACGACTGCCCGGGACGCATGGAGCCCGTCCTGGGCACTCGCCCATGCCGTTGGCCTGGAGACCCGGGGGACGACTGCCCGGGACACATGGAGCCCGTCCTGGGCACTTTGACATGCCATCGGCCTGGAGATCCGGGGGACGACTGCCCGGGACGCATGGAGCCCGTCCTGGGCACTTTGACATGCCGTCGGCCCGGAGAAGGGAGCGCTGGACACCCAGGTGAGGACTGCCCGGGACCCATGGAGCCCGTCCTGGGCAATCTGACCTGCCGTCGGCCCGGAGAAGGGAGCGGCGGATGCCCGGGGGACGACTGGCCGGGACGCATGGAGCACGTCCTGGGCACTTTGACATGCCATCGGCCTGGAGACCCGGGGGACAACTGCCCGGGACGCATGGAGCCCAACCTGGGCACTTTGAGATGCCGTCGGCCTGGAGACCCGGGGGGGGGGCGACTGCCCGGGACGCATGGAGCCCGACCTGGGCACTCGCCCATGCCGTTGGCCTGGAGACCCGGGGGACGACTGCCCGGGACGCATGGAGCCCGACCTGGGCACTTTGACATGCCATCGGCCTGGAGACCCGCGGGACGACTGCCCGGGACGCATGGAGCCCGTCCTGGGCACTTTGACATGCCATCGGCCTGGAGACCCGGGGGACAACTGCCCGGGACGCATGGAGCCCAACCTGGGCACTTTGAGATGCCGTCGGCCTGGAGACCCGGGGGGCGACTGGCCGGGACGCATGGAGCCTGACCTGGGCACTCGCCCATGCCGTTGGCCTGGAGACCCGGGGGACGACTGCCCGGGACGCTTGGAGCCCGACCTGGGCACTTTGACATGCCATCGGCCTGGAGACCCGGGGGACGACTGCCCGGGACGCATGGAGCCCGTCCTGGGCACTTTGACATGCCGTTGGCCTGGAGGAAGGAAGCCCCGGGTGGTGTTACCCAGGCATCGCCCATCTGGTCCCCCATGGCAGAGAACCACCAGCCTGGGAGGGGTGTCCAATGGTACCTTGCCCCTAGAAATCCGGAGGAAAATTACCCCCCTTTCTTGTAATCTGTGCACACGAGGTGACAGAGGGGACCCAAGGCGCGAAAGTACCCGACCTCCTGGAGCCCTTGCTGGGATCCGGGAGGCGAATGGCACCTCATCATGACTTCCAGGGCGACCAGATGGCCGAGGCGAGAGGGGCGACCAGATGGCGGGGACCAAAATGACGCCAATCTGCCTGCCCCGGAGCTGCAGGGCTCTGGGGCTGCAGGGTTCCGGGGGCTGCAGAGCTGCAGGTCTCTGGGGC